>NC_030431.2:16615582-16635582 GCF_001660625.3 Ictalurus punctatus
GCATATTCTTCTTGACATGTCTGTTCTAACTCAAGCATGCTGTTTGTCCAATCTTCTGAAATGTTTATAATAATTTTTTCAGCTTTGTTATTTTGCCTTCTTCAAATCAACTCTGAAGCTCAAGAGAGTCATAGGAAAACAGTATATAGCCTGATATCTCATTAATATCTCATTAATAACTTGCAATTCTGTTTATAAAAGATAAATTCTTTTTAAATGCAAAATTATGGGTGCTGCAAACTTTCATCCCATATATCTGGATCTTCAATTGCATGCTTCAAGATATATTATATGGCCAAAAGTATGTGGACACCTGAACTTCACAACCAGATTTTTTTTTTTTCTTTACAAAACCATGGGCATTAATGTGGAGCTGGTTCCCCTTTGCTTCTATAGCAGCCTCCACTCATCTGGGACATCTTTCCACTAGACTTTGGAAAGGGACTGTGGGAATTTGAGCCACAAGATGATTAGTGAGGTTGGGCAGTGATGTTGGACAAGAAGGCCTGGTGTGCAGCTTGCATTCCAGTTCATCCCAAAAGTGTTCAGTGTGGTTGAGCTTAGGGCTCTGTGCAGGCCACTCGTGTTCTTCTATACCAACCTTGGCAATCCATGTCTTCATCGACCTCATTTTATGCACAGAGGCATTGTCAAGCTGGAACAAGTTTGGTCGAGACCCAAAATTTCGTGGCAACAGTTTGGGGAAGGCCCTCTTATGTTTTTAATGGCCAGATGTCCACTTTTGGCCATATAGTGTACTTCTTTCAAATGAAATACTTTCTCAAAGCTGAAAGTGTACCTTGCATGTGGCTGTTAACCTTACAGTTCAGCAGCCATCTTCCTAGTGTTAAGGGCTCCATCTCTGCAGTCATGAAAGAGGCAGGAAGCACACTGACACTGTCAACACGATGTCCTTGAATCAGCAACGTTTGCCCATGAAAATGTGCCGAGTGGATGTCCACCTCATTGCCCATGCCAATAAAATGCCATGAAACTTTTTTTGTTCTGGCACATCTCAATCCCAGGAAGGTTCCCATACACATATCCATTAATAGCTATAAAATGAGATAAAGAATGATATTCATTATGAAAAACATCATATCACAACTCTTTAAGGCATTTCTCAGATTTCTTGGGTATCGATATGTATCATGATATATAGGTTTGCTCACAAATTGCTGATAGTGTTACTTTAAAAACTGTTCAATTATTTAAAAAATATTTTATTTTTTACAGTAAAAAATCTTTTGATTTATAAATATAAACACATTTAACATTGAAAAGGTGAAAGATTCTTTACATTTTTGTAAACATTTTAATGTTATAATTTTGAAAATTAAGTAAAAATAAAAAATCTCAGCTGCTTCCTGTCACTTTGTAATTTTTTTCATTTATTGAAAAATCATGATATTGACAATATCTCAGAACAGTATAGATAGTATCATTATAATGATATCAACATATTGTCCAGCCTTAGTAGTATTAGTTTCAGAATTTCACCATTATTTAGGCCATTCAAAAAAACACAGGTATCCAAATAAATAACTACCGTTCATCTGATTAGAATGTTGGAAGTCTGGATCAGAGGGATCAACATCAGCTGGCTCAAAACAGAATTTTTGAATGTTTTCATCTAGGTACCAGCTCAAGTTTTCATTCACCACACTGAACAAGAGGAGGAAGTCCTTATCCACATCTGTTCTTTGCACCTGAGAGTAGGTAAGCCCTGATGATCCCTGGAAATGCCTTGCTTCAGAAACAGACTGCAGGATACCTAAGTGAAATTGACAGTGTGTATACAGATATACAGTTCCTTCCAAAACTATTGGAATGGCAAGGCCAATTCATTTGTTTGTACTATACACCAAAGACATTTGGGTTTGAGATAAAAAGATGGAAGACGAGCGTTTACATCTAGATGTGTTAAACAACATAAAACATAGTACCTTTTTATATCAGACCACACAATTTTTAGCAAGAAAAAGTATAGGAACAGATAAGTCTTAATCTTAGTCTTAAATAAATTAAAGTAAATAACACATAATACATTTGGTTGCATATCCCTTGGGCTGCATTAAACCTGCGACTCACTCACATCAACAAGTTGTTGGTTTCTTCTTTTGTGATGCTTTTCCAGGCTTTTACCACAGTCTCTTTCAGTTGTTTGTTTCTCGGGGTTCTCCCTTCAGTCTCCTGCCCTGTTTAGTTTGTTCACGATGTCACTGACTGTTGTTTTGGGCTATCACAAACTTTTTGTCATCAGCTGTTGATGTTTTCCTTGGCTGACCCATTTGGTGTCTGTTGCTCAGTACACCAGTGGTTTCTTTCTTTTTCAGGACATTCCAAATTGTTGTATTGGCTATGCCCAATGTTTGTACAATGCCTATGACTGGTTATCCCTCTTTTCCTAGCTTCAGAATGGCTTGTTTTTTTCCCCACAGACAGTTTTCTTATCTTGATGTTGGCTTATCATTTTGAACAATAAATACAATCTTCATAGGTAAAACTGAAAGCTAAAACCAAGAGTAGATGTTCAGAAATGTTTATTGTTTAAACAATCTAACAGGACAAACCTGGGTAACAAGACACACCTGTTGGTCACATGTTCCAATTTTTTTCCTCACCTACAAATCAGGTGGTATGATACAAAATGTGCTGTGTTCTATGTTGTTTAACAAGTCTACCTATAAATAACCAAAAATAACAGCTGAAATTCTAAACTTTATTCCCATATTCATTGTTTGATCTCAAACCCAAATCTCTTCAATCTACACCAAAAACAAATTAATTGACCTTGCCATTCCAATAGATTCGTAGGGGATTGTACATGGATAAACATTGAAAATTTTATAGCAGTATGATGTGAAAGTTATGTTAGAATACCTAATATGTCTTACTTGTATGTCTTATCTCAGTTAAGTGTTAGTTACTAGGTGTGTACACATATTGTGTGTGAATGGAAAAAACAAATGAGTGTCATTTGAAATACTCATCATTTGAAATGAAGGTACCTTTCTTGCAAGTCAGTAGGGCACCTATGAGTCCAGAAGAGATGTCTTTGAAGGCCATCACATGTGAATGGTAAGCCCAAGTCAGACAATTGGGATCTCCTTTAGTGGGTGCAAACTTTTGCTCCACTGTCCATGTACAAGTGTATGTACCACCAGGAGTATCCAGTTTATTTGCTCCAGAAGTTCCATCTGGATATAGGGCCCCTAATACACATATCATCCATTCAATCCTTGTTTTGCATATGCATAAAATGGTTATTTTATATATATATATATATATATATATATATATATATATATATATATATATATATATATATATATGTTGAACACGAAAAGTTTGCCCTAGAATAATAATAATTATTACTCATTATTATCATTATTATCAGTAATTAACATAATCACAGTTTCTTGATGCTTTTCGTCTTCATTCATTCTTCATTCAGCTTCTGAGCCCATAGTTGTTGAGTGTTAGCACAAGGTTTGAAAATAAGAGATTTTATTATGCTGTGGAATTATTATTCCTATATTATTTTTTTGACCTGCTTAACAAGTCATAACGAGTCAATTAAGGAGTCTATCATGTAAATTAAGCAGTATCTCTCATATTATATTTCTATGACCCGTTATTCTATGTTGAGACCAAGCAGTCTTTGAGGAATCATAAATATAATTAAAGCTGCAAGCAGGGAGCCAAGCACCCAGACTCAGTGAGTCACATATTCCCAAACATGCTACAACTGTTGCATAAGCAAGCACAGAAACACAGAGCCATAACTGTAGGCAAAGGGATTCAAGAATGGTTTGTAGTTGAACTCGTCCTAACTCAGGGAATCCAGGGATTCATTTAAAATTTTGGATACATGGTTCAAAAGTTATGAGCATAAACATGCTTCCAAATTAGGCCCAAATTTGAGCCAATTGTGGCGCTAGAGCACTGGTAGCACATGGCTCAAATTTGGTCAGAATGTTCCTTAGACCCTCCCCTGTCAGTGTGCCAAATTTCCCAATTTTTTCCCATATGGTTCTATGGGGTGCCATAGACACCCTAGCCAGAAGAAGCAGAAGAAGAAGAGGTGGAATAACAATAGGGTGCCTACACACCTTAGGTGCTTGGCCCCCTAGTAAACACCAGTTGTCTGTTAGGTACATTCAGTATACCAACCCAAAATAGCAGCACAGTGTTTTGGTTGGTTTTGGCACACAGTACAAAATACAAGGTAACAAATAGGCTGGGTAACCCAGGTAACCCTATTTCCTTCAAGGAAAGGTTTTTGTTTGTTTGTTTTAAAGTAATAAAAAAAAACAAATCATAATTATTTAAACTGAGCATTGTGTGATAGATGAAACTAATCTACTGAATAAATGTTTTAGTACATCTTTAGTACAAACTTCATTCTGCTTTTTCGGAAGACAGTTTAAAAACCACACATTTTAAATGTATATTCAATGTGTTTTGAATAGAAAGGATTATGCAGACATGTTTTACCCTCTGAATCTTTCTCATAGTGGACTCCATGTGGGTGAATTGAATATCTTCTGGAGGCAAAGTTCTTCAGGTGGATCACTATGACGTCTTCAACCTCAGCCCGAATTACAGGTCCCAGGTAACCCAGCCAAGTGGGTTTGAGGATCTCCTGTGTGTATGTCGCATCTGTGTACTGCCTGTATATGGCTTTCTTATACACATGGCCAATCCGATGGGGACCTTGAAGCATGAACAGTGATGCATGCCTAGAACACAGTGAACAATATAATAGACTCTAATACTGATACTGTATATTATTTTAGTTTTATAATTGTATAATGCCTTAATAATCATAGCACATAGCACCTTATTTGTAAAGATTTTTGTAGGTAGGACTGTGTGAGACAAATATACAAGGTCGATATTGTGTGTGTGTAACAAATAAAAAATGGCATGAAATAAATGATGATATATAGAAACTCACTCATTCTGAGTAACTGGTGTCCCGTTTATGTGGTTATAACCACCTGGTGCATAATCCCAGTTCTCTTCTCTTATCCCAATAAAGAAAGTTCGGGTGATGCCTTCATTTTTTTCAACAAGAGTGCAAAAACTGATTAGACTAAATAAACACCACCGATTTACACGAAACTCCATTCTATAAACTGTAGCGTGTCCTCATTGAAGTGCACGGAAAGTTGTGAAATAGACAATGATGTGGGAAGTGACACATGACAGCGGATTTCAGCCTATGAGAAATGAAGCATTGTTCCTACAACCATGCAAGTGACATGCTCATAAATCCTTTTTTGGTTTCTTTTGAGTTTTTCCAATTCATTTTTTTTGTTATATGATAGTGATCATTATTAATATGGTATGGTAAATTGTTATTGTGGTTTAACCATAATTCTATAATTTATTCAGAAATAACACATATGACATTCTCTTTTGAGTACATATTTCAGTAGACATAGTGGTTTGCCTTTCAGTGGATGATACTGGACACTCACTTACTGCAGGTAAACCTAATTCATGAAAATCTTCCCTTCTGTTTAGTTTAGTTCCAACATTCCTTAACATTCAGATACTACTAAAAGCCTTGTTTATCCGGTTCAGCTGTGCATAACTGAAACTAAGAGTTGCATGAAGCTTTTCGAAGCTGGGCTGGGCATCCTAGTTCAAAAGAGTGTGTGTTAATATAAAGTGTCAGGATAGCCTTGGTGCCTAACAGATCCAGGGTCCCTTGTTCAATCCTGAGCTCAGGTTACTTTCTGTGTGGAGTTTCACATGTTCTTTCAGTGAGTGTATGGGTTTCTGTTGTGTTCTTTGGTTGTTTTCAACCTCCCAAAAATATGGTGATTGGATTGGAGACTCTTGGTGTGAATGAGTGTGTGAATGTCTGTGTATGGTGGCCTATGATGGACTGGAGTCTGAACCAGGGTGTACTCACACCACATGCCCAGTGTTCTTGGGATAGACTTTGAATTCACTGTGACCTTGACTGGGATAAATTGGTTACTGATGAAGATGATTAAATTAATGGTTGAATGACAGATGACTGTCAGCATAAATTAATCTTCTTTACAAAGCATAAACATGACCAACACAATAACAATAAATCAGGGGTGCTTGAGTTATGCATATTTGGAATGCATTGCTAATTTTAAAATAAATAGATTCAGGCACCCTAGGAATCGGTTAATTTATAAATGAACAGATTCTCATCCATACGACACACCCATATCACAAAGCCTGTCTGTCTGTAACTGCAATTACTTATACATTTACAGCATAAGAATATTATTGAAATTATTCATGTACAATAACTTTTATACTTTTTTCCCATCACACGATCTTCAATATACACTAAACATTAATTTCTGGTCACCGTCTTTCTTTTTTTTTTATTTTAAATCCGTCTTTACAGTGAGGGAAAGAAGTGTTTGATCCCCTGCTGATTTTGTACGTTTGCCCACTGACAAAGAAATGATCAGTCTATAATTTTAATGGTAGGTTTATTTGAACAGTGAGAGACAGAATAACAACAAGAAAATCCAGAAAAACGCATTAACCGTCAAATATGATGCATTACCACCACCTAATGGTCCTTTTCAGGCACTACAAATTGACTTTACATACATGCCATCTATCAGAGGTCTCAAATATCTTCTAGTTATCGTGGATCAATTCTGTATATGGGTAGAAGCCTTTCTATGCTCAAAGGAAAATGCCAATACACTCATTAAAATTCTCACAAAAGAAATAATCCCACACCTTTTGTTTCCAAGGTAACATAGAAACTGTGCAAGTACCTAAACATGGATTGGCACTTTCATATTCTATATCATGCCCAGAGCTCAGGGATTGTGGAAAGAAAAAATTGCACCATTAAGGAATGCCTTACTAAGGGGCTCTATCCGATACCCCTCAAGCAACTGGGTCGATTTATTACCTGCCATCCTATGCGAACTTTGCATGAATTCAAGTTCAAGTTCAAGTGGTTTTATCGTCATTTCAACCATATACAATTGGAACAGTACACAGTGAAATGAAACAACGTTCCTCTAGGACCATGGTGCTACATAAAACAACACAGTAACCACATGAGACAACACAGAACTAAATAAGATCTACAAACATTCTACATAAAGTACACGTGCAGACATGTGCTAACACAGGACAGTACAGTAACTACTCAAACAGGGCAATAGGCACAGTAAGTGACAGTGTAGCGCCGAGCAGTACACAGTATTAGTGTTGAAGTGTCTGATATACAAGTGTTGCAAAAGATAGGTTCCAAGGAGTAACAACATAATTTAAAAATGGTATAAATGTAAACATAACATGCTATGACTGAGTATTCAGCAGATTAGCTTATACCAAACATGGACATAGCAGTTATTTTGGTAGCAGCCAGGTAAAGTGTATATGAAGTGTATATAGTGAAAATAAATTAGATACTATATTTTTAAAATACCGTAGCAGCAAAAAATGCAACAGTGTCAACGCAGGAATGTGCAAATATTGCAATGGGAGTGGGATGGTGTTCAGTTCAGAGTGTGTGTGTGTGTGTGTGTGTGTGTGAGCCCACACTCTGAGTATTGAGGAGTCTGATGGCTTGGGGGAAGAAGCTGTTACACAGTCTGGTTGTGAGGGCCTGAATGCTTCGGTACCTTTTTCCAGATGTCAGGAGGGTGAAGAGTGTGTGTGAGGGGTGTGTGGGGCCATCCACAATGCTGGTGGCTTTGCGGATGCAGCGTGTGGTGTAAATGTCTGTGATGGGGGAGACCCTGATGATCTTCTCAACTGTCTTTATTATCCGTTGCAGGGTCTTGCAATGAGGTGCAATATCCGAACCAGACTGTGATGCAGCTGCTCAGGATGCTCTTGATAGTTCCTCTGTAGAATGTAGTGAGGATGGGAGGTTGGAGATGGGCTTTCTTCAGCCTTCGCAGAAAGTAGAGACGCTGCTGGGCCTTCTTGGCTATTGAGCTGGTGTTGAGGGACCAGGTGACTTCTAATCATGACAAAAGTTTCTCCTTTTGAGATCATTATGGGCAGACAATTTTCCACTCCATGGACTAAGGTAAATCAGGCGTTTGCTTTCCTCCCCTTTCCACCAGGTGACATAGAGCCATCAAGACTGCAAGAGCCTGAAAACGCGAAAGGTTGGGGGAGAAGCCTTTGGTCATCCTACACGTGTGGTGGCAGTTACCCGTACTGCTGTCCTCACAGATTCACAACGCCAGTGGGTTCACAACAGCAGCATCAAGCGCTGTCCAGTGACAACAGACAATACTGCCATCAAGCAGCCCCTTAGAGGGGCCTTTCTCATCTTATTTAACACCTACACATATAGCTCTGTTTTGTTTTAGAAATACACACATATTTTTTTCTTGTGCTCTGTAGAGTCCACCGAGAGCATGCACAGGCCCTTCTAAGGACCTAAGAGGGCAATTGATGAGTTTCCGGCATGATCTCTGTGTCTCAATTCTGTCTTGTAGTTCTTATGTCAATCAAACATGTAATAGATGTTTTGATTTTATCTGTGACTTGCTCCAATTGAAAGTTATCATTCTTTATCAATATTTCTTTTAATTCAAAACACATTGCAGAGAGAAACACTGATAAAACCAAAGTTTTGCACTATCCACAATGAGGAATTTGCATAGCACTGAAGCAATTCTAGCCTGAAATACCACCTGAACTCAAAGCCAAACAAAGACTTTGGCAGGGTTGCAAGGAGAAAGCCACTGCTCTTCAAGAATGTTGTGCAATGGCCCAATGCAAGCAGTTCATTGAGGAAACCCACCAACATCCCAGAGTTGAAGCTGTTCAAGGTGAGTGTACTGCTACTGACATTGAGTGGTTAGACTAGAAATATACTCTAACATGACATAGTTGTTCTTCCAAAAGCAAGAGTTGAAGAATCAGCTATGGGAAACAGGTATAGTAGAGTATAATGTAAAAAGTATAGTGGAAAGTGGAAATAATGACCATGGATGCAGATTTTCTAAGGAGGATGGGACTGGAAGTACGAATTTAAGAAATATTAAATATTAAAGAAATATTAAGTTACAGTGAGACAGTAGGTGGCAGTAATGCAACATTAAGGATACCAACTGCTGTAAAACACCAAAGAAGAAGAAGAGTTGTTCTTCCTTTCTGTTTGTCATACAGAGTTACCTACTTTCATTTTCAGGAACTCAACATTTGCATCTTTTGCTAGCTGTGATTTATTTATATGTTTTTTGCCATGTGTGCATTCATACAAGACCCTCGTTAGTGTGATATCTCAAGAACAAGTAGTTGAATGTTTGTAAGATTTATCTGGTAGTGTAAATATCACTGCAACCAGCAGAAAAAACAGTAGATTTTGGAATTGATCCAAGCAGGGCCAAGGTCAAGTGTCTGAAATATTTGTTCATCAATAGTTTCCTTCGGGCTAAAGTATATTTTAAAGGTATTTCTGGCATGCAAATTAGTAACAAGAAGGACTAGACTCTTGGTGGCAGAGATATCCCTTATCCATGACCATTGGCGTCTGGTTATATTTTTGTATTACTACAGTTATCCGCCGGGGGGCAGCACTGACTCCGCTGTGAACGTTTCGGCCTCAAAACGTTGCCGAAGAAGAAGTAATTCAACGAACGGGGAAGATGGTGGACTTTCGTCAATCATTTAGGCTTGTTCTTGGCGCCTTGCAGAAATAATTCACATTAACTTGCAAATCCGACTGCAGTTGTATTAGTTGCCGCGTCGCAATGTTTAAGAAAGCAAAAAGGTGCAATTTCAGACGCCGGAACGATTCTGACGACGATGAAAAAGACGAGGTCCAGGATGAGCCAAGTCAGGAGGTGCCGCAGCCGCAGCCGCAGCCATGCGGGCCTGTAGTGGACAGCTCACACACACCAGCCGCCGAAACACTTACCGCAATTAATGCTGTCAATAGTCATGGAAATGGAGTTCAGATGGGAGCCATGAAGCTTTCTAAAGATAAGAAAAAGAAGAAGGAATGCCGAGAAGAACCTAAGGCCAGTTTACTCAGCTTCAACGACGAAGAAGGTATAATAGATTATCGTAGCAGGACTGAATTCTAAACGACTGCCTAAATTTCCGTTAAGTGTACTACATGGCTTACAGGAATGAGTATTACATGTTCAGTATGTAAGTGCATTGCTATAGGGAGTCGCGGGCTGTTTGGGATTCAGCCTGTGCATTACAAAGCTAAGCAGCTAATTAACATTAGCGCATACGTTACACAACTCCAGAAAAATGGGCACCCATGTAAATATACACAATATATGCAGTGAGGGGTCAAGTTGAGCTTAAAAATATAAGCCGGCCAAGTTATTATTATTTATATATATATATATATATATATATATATATATATAAAGTATATTTGATATATATATATATATATAATATATATGTGTATATATGCATATACACATGCATATATATATAGTTATGTGTTTATATATATATATATACACACATGCATATATATATAGTTATGTGTTTATATATATATATATATGTGTGTGTGTGTGTGTGTGTATATATATATATATATATATGTGTGTGTGTGTGTGTGTATGTATATATATATATATATATATATATATATGGATTATACATGTGTGTGTAATATATGTGTAATCCATATCTGTATATATATGTGTGTGTGTGTATATGTGTATATATATATATATATATACACACACACACACACACATACATACACACACTGAATTAACCTGCAGTTGTTGATTAGTTAAAGCTGTTACAACTAACAGTATTTCATCCATAAAACAAAATATTTTTCGTCAAAATTCAAACAGTTCCTGAATAACGACTTGGTTTTGGTTTTAGTGACCTGTTTTCTTTCTGATTCCAGAGGACACTGAAGTGTTCAGAGTGAAGAAATCCAATCACAGTAAGAAGATTGTGAAACAGCTCAAGAAGGAGTACAGAGAGGAAAAGAGCAGCCATGTTGTGCAGGAACATACATGCCTCGATGGTATGTAATATAAGGTTAAATCAAATCACCATTTTATGTACAACAATCAGCCATAACATTAAAACCACTGACAGGTGAGTAAATAACATTGATTATCTCATTACAATGGCACCTCTGAAGGGGTGGGATATATTAGGCAGCAAGTGAACAGTCAGTTTTCGAAGTTGTTGTGTTGGAAGCAGGAAACATGGGCAAGAGTAAGAATCTGAGCGATTTTGACAAGGGCTAGACGACTGGGTCAGGGCATCTCTAAAACGGCAGGTCTTGTGGGGTGTTCCTAGTATGCAGTGGTTAGTACCTACCAGAAAATAGTCCAAGGAAGGACAATTGGTGTACCAGGAACAGGGTAATGAACGTTCAAATCTCATTGATGTGTGTGTGGGGGGCGAAGGTTAGCCCGTCTGGCCCAGTCTCTCAGAAATGCTACTGTAACACAAATGCTGGCTTTGATAGAAGGATGTCAGAACACACAGTGCATTGCAGCTTACTGCATATGGGGCTAAGTAGCTGCAGACCAGTCACAGTGCCCTATCCAGTGCAGAAGGTGAATATGTTATGATGGATAACAATTTCTGCTTTCATTTCCTGATATTTACATCTAGAGGTGTTACAACTTGGAACATGGCACCTTTTGTTTGAACCCACCCATTTTTCAAGTGATCAAAAATATTAGAACATGTAGCTGACACGTTTCTTGTCGACCAGGTGTGCCCTGTTAGATCGATCATTTAAATAATGAATGGCTCTGAATGTCTACCCTTGGTTTGAGACCTGGGTTTCACCTGTGAAGAATGCATTTGTTAAAAAGGTTAAACCAACATAAAGACCAGAGAGCTGTCTATGGGAGAAAAGCAAACCATATTGACACTTTTTTTTCCCCTTTAAAATTGGAAATAAACTAAATGTTTTAGAGTTTTGAAATATTTAAAACAAAAGAAGTGAAAGAAAGTATATGTAATATTCAAGATTCTGCACTATTTTTAGCTCCCTATGTAAACGTGTGATATTGACCACATTAACTGCTTTGTAGAAAAAGGTCAGGTTCTCCTCATGTCTAATCTCTTCTATTGAAACATCTGTTCAGATGGCGCTCTGATTGATTTGGTCTAAAATGGATCATATGATTTTGCACAAACGTGTGGAATCCATGCCAGCTCGAGTGCACACTGTCATTAAAGCAAATAGGGGACATACCACATACTAAGAAACTTTGAAATTCACGTATATATTTTAAAGATTCTACTTTTCACTCAAGTTGATTTCAGTTAAATAATTTGTTGTGTTAAATTAGAAAGGGATGCAAAAAATGAGTTGTCTCAGACATTTGTACGTGTGTCTATGATGTGATGTGATATATGATATGATATCTACACTATGATACTGTGGTCAGTGTGTGTGTGTGTGTGTGTGTATATATATACACCTGGGCTTTGTTATTTAAAAGGTGTACAGTGTCTGTCTGGAGCCAGTGTTAAAGAGGAGGCAGCGGACAGCAGAGGCAGCAGTGAACAAGGTGAAGGTGAGATGGAGGTGGACAGTAATGATGAACAGGATGAGGAGAGTGAAGCCAAGCAGGGAGGAAACTTCTCTCAGACTCTGTCTGCTCTCAGCTCCCTCAGACCAGGTTTGTTTTGTTTTTAGGTTGTTGTGTTTTGTTTTGTGTTTTTGTGTGTAGAATAATAAGCTTTGTTTTTTGCTGTATTCAGGAAATGGGTGTATAGGCATTTGGCAATTCAATTTTTTCTGCAGGTGAGATCCCAGATGCGGCCTTTATTCACGCAGCCCGTAAACGGCGGCAGATGGCACGGGAGCTTGGAGGCGAAGCTCCACTAGTGGAGACGGATGCGTCAAGTAAACGACTGGTCCGTGAGGACGAGCAAGGTGGAAGTGATGATGAAGATGAGAAGAGGATCGTGTTCAGTGGCGTCAAGCAGAAGAGCCAGCGTCAGAAAATAGCAGAGGAAATCGGTAAGTGTGCTATATTGTGGTGTACAAGTGTTTGCTGGTGTACACCATCAGTCACTAAATCTTTGATAGATTCTATAATGGGTTTTCTGAGGCTGGTGTGATTGTCTGATAATGTAATGCATTGGTGTGCATGTGTAGTATTTGAATCAGGCTTTGAATCTGATTTGGTGTTCTTTTCAAAACAAATGTTGTTTGAAGATGCTGTTTAAAAAAGTGTAAATGTCAGTTGTAAATGTGAAGTATTGAGGGTAATGATGTGTGCGTGATGTTGCAGGTATTGAGTGCAGTGATGATGAGGCCTTGAATACTGAAGGCCATGATGAGGAAGTCAGTCGCTGGGAGCAGGAGCAGATCCGGAAAGGCATTAGCATACCTCAGGTGAACTCCCTAATTTTTTCATTGTAAATTCTTTCCACTTTCCCCAAATGTACTCAATTAGACACATGCTTGTTTTATCACTTTTATTAACATTCTTGTTTTATTAATAAAAAGTAAGTCATCACACAGTGACTAAGAAATACAATTTCTACATAAAATTGAATAGGTGTTACAGGTAACAGTCCTCAAGAGTGAACTGTGTTTTAATTGGGAATTTGATTGCTGGGGTCTTTTAATAAGGCTTATTTAATGGTAATACTGGAGAGCTAACTTTGCCTTAAATCACAATCTTCCTATTCATGTTCTGTAACTATTATTTTATCTAATTATATGTAGCATATGAAGACTGTAGAGCTTGTCTTGTCAAATATTTATACACTTGAAGAAATCAGGTTAGCTAGTTTTCTGAGATTGGTTTTGCTGCCGTACCAAAACCCAAGGGGGTGGAGCTGAACCTCCTATAACCTGAACCTCAGAACGGTTACAGTTCTGCTGGAAACACTCTACGACACAGAATTATACATTTAACAGCACACTTATCCAGCGTGAAACACACTTGGGTGTCTCTCTCCCCTGGACTCTTCGTTCAACTCCACTCAGTGTAGGTGGATAGGAGTTGCTGGATCAACTTTGGCTCCACTACTTGGACTTTTGGTTGTGCAACTGATTATATACCAAATACGACGGCATGATGCCACTTTCCTAAGCCCTATTCCTAGAAGCTAGCTTGGAGACTTTAATTAGTAAAATTAAATGTAAGTAAGTAAAATTGAACCTGTTAACTCCTACTTGCTGCTTGTTAGGTGCAAACCAGTCAGCCAGAGGATGCGAACATGTATTACCAAACTGGCTACGAGAACCAGCAGTATGCTACATCATACAGCATGCCATACGGATACACAGCGCTCGGGTCAGAAAGTGTAAAACCTGTGAAAGCGGAGAACACTGTGCCCTATCCAATCCCCAGCAGCAGCCTTACTCCTATCACTACAGCACTGGTAAAGAAACGGCTCATGGACAGGTAGGCTCAGAGCAACTTGCTCTTCCCCACTTCCCCTCTCTACCTTAATCTGACACCCATGCTGAGTAAACCAAAGCCATATTCAATTAATTTAACGGCTCTGTAAGAGAGCATGACATGTCAACACCACGCACTGAATTGCTGGACTTCTAAGGGCTGTAATGATTAGAGGTTAACGCAAAGCAGTATGAAATGGTTCTCTGGATTTTCCAACTTTTCTCCAATGGGTTTTCCTCCCTACCTGTGTACTCATTCTTAGAGACTGGAATTGAGAATGTACAGAAATGCAATAATGTTAGGGAAAATACATATTCAGAAGTGCCAAAAAGAAATTTGTAGCAGGCAGAGAAGGGAAAAAACACAACTCTGTGACATAATGACATATAAATGATAAAACATATATTAGTTGATCGTATATTTAACTGCTTGGTTGGATTCGTAATTAATCATCAGATAAGGTTATTTACTGCAGTTGTTAAATTTTCTTTACAAAAGATCATGTCTGGTCTGCAGTTCGGCTCATGTCAGATGTTGCACATAAACTGTACCAGTGCATTTTACTTACACTTAAACAAAAGCATTAAACAACTTGTCTTTCTATGCAGGAGCATAAAAGCATAAAATGCTTAATGAGAATAAAAAAAGTAGGCTACATACTCGGGGGGTGGGGGGTTATGGTGTGATCTACAACATGGTCTATTCACAGAACGCTTTTAAGTGTAAAAATCTAATCTAGTAATTACAGGCATGTGGTTTTTCTTTTTTAAATTAATGGTACAGTAGGTAAGATTTAGTTTCTTTTTTTATTTATTTTTTTTTATATTGTTTGTTGTTCCAAGATTAAGTCTGTAATGATTAGGTGGGTTCGACCTTTGAATGATTTTTTTTTTTTCCTCTCGTTGAGTTTGCTCCGCCATTCCTGCCCATGTTCATTAAGCTCCACCCCCTGGATGTTGGGTGGCCCATAGCATGTCTGTAAAATGACTGACAGGAGGCAGATATTAACGCAATCAATCAAACTGACCGGATGTCAGTTTTCCAAGCGAGTTTTCTCAGCAATTTAATGCAATTTTTACTAAGGACACGGCTTACTCCTTTGTTTATCATGTTCTACATAGCTTTGTTCAAATAAAAAATTTGTTTTTAAAAAGATTATTGCACCTTTAAAGGGTAGCATTAGTAAGATATATATTTTTCTTCTCCCCAAATATGCCAAGCAAGCATAAAACAATGAAGCAAAAAAATGGTGTAACCACTGTTTAATAATTATACAATCAACAGTCCAGTCTTTTTGTTTTCTATTCATATGTGTTCATATATTTGTGTCTGGAATTGAGGTATTTTGCATGTACTGTTTTCACGTACCCAAACCTGCACCATGATTTCTACTGACCACATGTGTTTCCAATCTAAAATGATTTAGCTAGCGTGTCATGTTAGATTAGGATAAGAGCTAAAGTTTGCAGGGTGGCAGAGCTATAAGAACAGGGTCAGACAAACTTGATGCAAACCTGCGGAAGTGTGTGAGTAGAAGTTTCAAGCTTAGGTGTATCACATTACTGTGGGTTCTGATGCATGTCTCCTGTATGCCAGGCTGAGCTCCATGCGTCAGGGCCGCGATGCTAGTGCCCGGCGCTATGAGCAGATCCAGGAGGAGCTGCAGGCTTCCGACAATAGCATCCTGCAGCTGGAGGATTCCTCGCAGCACGCCGCTGAGCAGTACAAATTCTTGCAAGAAATGCGAGGGTATGTTCGAGACTTGCTTGAGTGTTTCAGTGAAAAGGTAAGAAAAACTTTAGACTGTCCTTTTTCCCCTCACCATGTAAGCTTGACTGCATATTTTATTTTACATTTATTTTCTTGCAAATGAATTTGATCCTTTCTGATATGCACTATTCTTTGTGGCTACCCATAAATATCAGGATTTCATTAATTGCATGGAATAAAGTTGTCATAGCAAAAAAAAGTTGTCTCATAATGGATTTTTTTTTTTTTGCAAATCTGTATAAGTTGTATTGCTTAGCAGTTGTGTTTTCATATCTTAGTCCGATATTAAATGGTGGAAAGCTAAAGTCAATTTAAAATCATAGTAAAAAATCACAATGATGTTTATTCGCCATGTATATTATTGCGTATTAGGAATTTATCTCAGTGTTTAGTATACAGGGTTCCTGCGGATCCTTAGTCTTATAAGGCATTAAATTCATTAATCTAAAAATAAGGACTTGGTTGGCATTAAAATGACTTAAATCATTCTTTCAATAGTATTAGAAATGCTAAGACATGGGAAGTAGTATTATATTAACCTTTTTTCTGACATTGAAATTTAAAATATCAAAATAATTGGTTATATATATATATAAATATATATAACCAATTATTTTGTTTAACTATTAATTATTTTGTTTAACCAATATAATTTATAAAAAATTATTTTGCGGGAGACATTCGGTGTAATATATATATATATATATATATATATATATATATATATATATATATATATATATATATATATATATATATATATATATTACACACACATATATATATATATATATATATATATATATATATATATATATATATATATATATATATATATATATATATATATATATAAATATAAATAAAATATACCAAATGTCTCCCGCATTAATGTCACTTAAATCAGTATAGTGGAACCAGCAACACTCGTATATTTTGTTCACGGCCGGGATGCTCAGAGCGGATGCACTGTTTGCTAGCTAGCATCGACATGGGAAAGTGCAAATTTAGTGACAATTGGATATCTAACCAAGATTTTGCAGAATGGCTGAAACCGGTACCATGCAACGTATTTGCCACTGAAACCGGTACCATGCAGCGTATTTGCGGCTGAAACCGGTACTATGCATCGTGTTTGAGGCGTGGCGTATTTTCTGTAGGAAGTGTTTCCAGATCAGCGTGATGTGAATCAAGGCAGTAGAAGCCCACATTTATTGTATTATAAAATTGGTCTTAAATTTCATTCCGAGTGGCTTTAAAACGTCTTAGTCTTAATCTAACTTGCCTTGAGTTGTAGGCACACTGCTATTATATTAATAGATATACAATAAATTTTTGTAAATGTGACAATACCTTTATCATTTTTGTACAATTTGTGTATTTTATATTGCATGAAAATATGTAAACCAATACATCTTAAGTATTATAATTATTGTTTACGTTCACTATTTATCGTTCAAGTGTGAGGTGTGAGCCTTTTTAAAAAAAAAAAAAAAAAAAACCTTCAGCCCCCCCCAATTTATTTATTTAACTATAAGGTGCCTTTACTCTGCCACATATTTCAATACATAAATTAAATTAATATTGACATTTGGCTG
The DNA here is from genome assembly GCF_001660625.3 of Ictalurus punctatus. NCBI lineage: Eukaryota > Metazoa > Chordata > Actinopteri > Siluriformes > Ictaluridae > Ictalurus > Ictalurus punctatus. The sequence goes on from NC_030431.2 coordinate 16,633,320, forward strand.
CACTTAGAATTTGTCAGCTACTGCACTTGTTTTATTGTTGTGTAATGACAATAATCTGAAGTTCGTTTTTCCAATCAGATCAGACTGGGAGTGGGGCGGGAAATATTCCTTCAGCTGTGCTCCTCATAGGACCTTGTTAACAGCATGTCTTTAATTTCAGCTCTGAAAGAGGACTCATGAGGACTTGTTGTTATGTTGCCTCAGTGCCTTTGCTGCGGCACAAAAATCAGTAGCTATAAATGTTTGAGTAGAAGCGCTTGTATTTACTACTAACAGACCTGCTAATATACCACAGACATAAAAGTTCAGGTGATGAATGAAGTCTGTTGTAGCATGCTGTTAAAATGTCTGTATTTGCTGACAAATCATGAAATAGACTAGCCATTTGACTTTCCTATGCCCCAGCAGAATGCACAAAGCCCCAGAGCCACTCATTCTTACTCTCTTTCTCTCTCTCTCACTCTCCAACTGCTCAACCGGGAGCAGCCGTCACATAACCTATCATATCTTTCAGGTGCCTGCTGTTCTGGAGCTGGAGGCTGCAATGCACCAGTTACTAAGGCAACGGGCGATGCGGCGAGTCCAGAGAAGACAGGATGATATTAAAGATGAATCAGCGGAGTTTTCGAGCCTTTCAAGTCAGTCCATCTTGAAGGTTTTTATTATTTATTTGAATGGCCTCATTATTTTCCTTTTCCTCTTGTAAAATAGCAGTCATGACTTGTATGATTTAGCCAGACTGCTAGCCAAAGCCCTGTTTGTCAGGACCTCCTGTGCTGCTGATGTCAGAATCATGGCACAGTTAAACACACCGCTTTATTTTAGTGGACTGGTTTTACATTGACCATTTCCTGCTCAGTAGAGGGCACATTGTGTGCCACTTACCTTTGTGTGTGCTTGTGTGTGAAAGCGCTCATGTCCACTCGGTTCTGAAATGACAGTGTTCAGTTCTCTTGTGAGAAATTACTGAGCCATTGTGAAACTGTCACATCAGAAACATTGCTAAGGTACTGCGTAAGTAAGTATGAGTCAGTTAGTTGGGTGAAATTATGTAATACAGATTACATAAGAGCCTGAACATACATTAAGATAATTTTCGGTAACCTTCTTAAACACACAATCATATTTACCTTAATAACTTTTATGAACAGTATTACATTTCATGATAAAATTCATCAATTTTGAATGTTCATGTAGGTATAAAATATTCTTGTAAATTTGGAGAACATATCTGGAATGGGAGATTAATATGTCCCCTGTCTGTTGCAGGTAAGGCTGTTATGGCCCCAAATCTGGACCCTTTTGGCAGAGACCGGGCAGCCTATCAGGAGCTCAGCAGGCAGAGGAGGGTAGCAGAGCGTGAGGCCAGGAGGTCAGAATGAATCAAATTCTGATATTTTATTGCTTTGCTTTTGTGTACTGTTTGTAATTTAATGCTGTAGATTATCCATCATTAGGGAATCTAAGTAATAGGGCTGTGTTTGTGTAAATTTGGCAGAGCTCGCCGCAGACAGGCTCGAGAACAGAGTGGCTCGAGGGCTGAACACAAGGAGGGACTGTCCAGCGATGACGAGGAGACCTCCACTGACGCAACAAGCTTTAACCTAGAGAGAGGTAATCGTCTTAAAATGTTTTAGTGAAACTGGTTGCTTTTTATTCATTTGGATGTTTTGGGGTCAATGCATGTTTTTTTCTGTACATAACTGAGAAACAAAATTATCACCTTTGAATAATGTCTGTACATAGACAATGAATTTTGGCTAAAAACATTTGGATAGTTTCCATAAGAGAGACCCATTAAATTGTATACGTTTTGTATTCCATTAAATGATGTCTAAAAAGCATTTACATTTCCTATGACCTAAGATTTGCATCTTTTTACTCTTTCTCCATTAGATCGTATTTTAAAAGAATCAAAGAAGGTTTTTGAGGATGTCATCGATGATTTCCATTCCTTAGACTGCATCAAGTCCCGGTTTGAAGTGTGGAAAAACCTTTACTTCACATGCTACAGAGACGCTTACATCGGGCTGTGCTTGCCTAAACTTTTCAACCCCCTGATCCGGCTGCAGCTAATCCCATGGTCGCCTCTAGAGGTACACATCTTACCTTCTTGCTCTAACCCTACGTTTATGTTAGCCAGAAACAAGTTGCTGATGTTCCACATTTCTCATGTGAAAGTGTAGTGACTGCTAGAGGTCGACCGATTGATCGGTTTTGCCAGTTAATCAGCACGGTAGCCTATTGCAGGTACTATCTGTTA